>NW_027104311.1:0-2379 GCF_902728285.1 Clytia hemisphaerica | reverse complement strand
GACTATGTTATAGTCTAAGACGAATCACTATCTAAGAAAAAAGCCCAAAGCCGAAGAAAATTCGAAAACGGGTTTTTTTGCCGAAAAGAGTTAACAGTCGGTAGAGTTGCCAGTCTTAGACTATACGATTTTGGCACAAAATACAAAAACAGACCAAATCGTACAAATTCGAGTTTCCGTATGCGAGGCCAACTGTGTTCGGTATTCGAAAAAAATCAAAACAAAAAAAAGAGGTGGGAGAGAAACTGAGATAAAAAAGAGAGTGTAGTTCCAAGAAATATTATAGTTCTCTTTGGAGACCCTCTTCCTTTTATTCCCTTTATATATTCTTGGAACTACACTCTCTTTTCTAAGAAAACAAATTTTTATGAACAGTCATTTTTTTAATAAGTTTGTAATTTCTTTGCAACAAGGATATCTACCTAAACTGCCTAAACTTTCACGTTATAAATTTCTTAAAAAACATCAAATCATGTAAGTTTGTTTGTTTTTTTTTGCCTGAGGATTATATCCTTATATTTACCCCTTTTATATATAAAATTCCATGTAAATAAAAAGCTATAGTATATTCTCCCCACCACCATTGCTCAAAGACAAAGGAAACGTATAAAAATTATTGACAGTTTAAATACTTGCAATTTGTGACTTTCCTTTTTGATAAAAAAATATACAGTACAAGTGGATGAAAAATCTTATGATAACTCCAGAAGACTGGTGTAAATTTTTCCAGGTCATAATCTCAAATTATATCAAAACGTCAAGTGAAAAATTGCAAGTCATGATAACATATTTCAGTAAAACAGTCTCAATTTATACCAGGGCATTGGTAAAATATTCCAAGTCATAATCTCAAATTGTACCAGGACGTCAAGTGAAATATTCCAAGTCATAATCTCAAATTGTACCAGAACGTCAAGTGAAATAAGTTATAATCTCAAATTAAACCAGGACGTGAAGTGAAATATTGCAAGTCATAATCTCAAATTGTACCAGAACGTGAAGTGAAATATTGCAAGTCATAATCTCAAATTGTACCAGGACGTCAAGTGAAATATTCCAAGTCATAATCTCAAATTGTACCAGGACGTCAAGTGAAATATTCCAAGTCATAATCTCAAATTGTACCAGAACGTCAAGTGAAATGTTCCAAGTTGTAATCCCAAATTAAACCAGGACGTGGAGTGAAATATTGCAATTTATAATCTCAAATTATACCAGGACGTCGTGAAATATTGCAAGTCTTAATCTCAATAATAAACCAGGATGCTGTGCCAAATATTTCATTTCTGTATTGTGCTCTCTGCAAATTATACTGCCATATTTTCCAATGCATCCAATTTCTGAATTTCTGATTCTTACCTAGAAAATTTAGAATAATAATCTGATAATTTTTACAGGTACGACTAGGTATCTGAACTTCTCGACAATTCAAATCAAAATGAGAAAATGTGAAAGTTTTCGAACAAGAAGTATGTTAAAAGCAGTCTTTTAACCCTATTCGTACTAGGGGGGGGGCTCTTTCTGTTCGGAAGTCAAACTATTGGTAATAGCTCCTGAAATAATAGAGCTTTTGCCGTGAAATTTTCTGTAAATTCCTAACTTTTATTTTGCTTCAAAATAAAAAAAAATTTGACACCTAAATATTTTCACACCTTGAGCATGATGACATTTATGACAGTAAGGTGTCACAAAAATTGACACTTTTCCAATACAAATTTATTTTTAATGTCAAATATATCGTTTAAACCGTAATTTATCGAATATTTAGGATAAAATAAGCATTTTAAACTCAGGCAACTTTTTTCTAAAGCCTTTGTTAGAATACAATAGCTATTTATAAGAACAATGAAAAATTTCGGTTTTTGCTCACTTTGGGCATGATGAGTGACGTCATCAAAAAAAAAAATTTTGTCAAAAGTTACCTTACGTGACAAGGATCTTGTGTGCCAAATTTCATCCAAAAAGATCCACTAGATCAAAAGTTAAGGGGTGGTACAGGAAAAGCCCCCCCTTAAAGTCCACAATAAATACTTTGTTTGATATTTTTCAAAGTTGTCAAAGAACTGCTATAACACCAGATGAAAATCACTTTTTAAGAGTGGAGATATGAGGGTATTCACATATCTAATGAAACACTGCCTGTGATTCATAGGATTCATAAGAAATATACAAACTGACTTACCTACTTAGTTTCTCTGTGTCTTTTTGCTGTATGTAGACTTCAGTGAAAAATCATTTTAAAACAGCTTCTACAGAATCATACTTGAGGAATAAGTACTCCCTTAAACTAAGTTATCTTGTAGTCTCAATAAAACAAATGAACCAAGAAGAAAAATCCATAATGAGCGGGATTTTTCACAAAAACCATAGATCCATCTT
>NW_027104310.1:225711-247285 GCF_902728285.1 Clytia hemisphaerica | reverse complement strand
TTTTGTATGGAGGTAAGTTCCAAAAATGCCACGAATGCCAGATTCACCACACCTTTTTTATTTGGCATTTTTGTTTAGAAATTTTTGCCATATTTGCTAATTTTTTTTCAATTAATGTAACACAATTAGCAATAAGGGCAAAATTGGCATATTTTGAAGTCAATCGAATTTTCTGTAAGGTGACCAAAAAGATCGAAAAGTTCATTTTGACACATCCAAAAAAATATATCAAAGGGTGTAATGATTTATTGTCATTCGAGGCTTAATTTTGCGGTAGACAATGTCATTCAGTTATCGCATTTGTTATTACTTTTGTTTTATTCCAATTAGGTACGATTGAACTTAAAATCCTTTCACTCCTTTGAAAAGTCGAATACATGCCCTTCCCACAGTCTCGGTTGAATTTTTTTCAGCCAGTTGGGGTTACAGTCTGTTCCTCTAAAGGATCCTGCATTGTAACACGCATGCGTAATTTGTCGTTCTTTTAGACCACATGTAGTTAATTCCCGTGATAAACGAAATGGAATGAATCGCTGGGGGTGGTACAGTCACTTTCGGTCGGCGTTGTGGACGGCGAAATATGTCGTTTTTTTATGAAATTTGTCGTTCTTTTTGTCTATTTTTAGTAAATGCAGGATTCTTTAGATAAACCCCCTCTTAAAATAACGGACTGAAACTCGATGGGGATTGATATTTCCATGTTTTTTTGGCTGGGAATTTCAATACCAATTTTTTCGGGCATAGAATTCAGTGGGTGATGGAAAAACGACTTTTTAGTTTCGAGATACAATCATGGACAAAACATTTGAGGCAAAGGGGATTTCCCTGCGAGATTCTAAACACCACAAATGAGTTTTAGAGTTTTAGAGTTTTAACATCAAATATAGGACTTGGGACCTCTAGGATCTTAGGATTTAAAAGCTCAAATTTGCTCCAATGAGGCTTGGAATATAGCCTAGAAGCCACCGAGCCCCTCCAAAATCGTAGTTTTCGATGAAAGAAAGTAAGAGGGGTAAAATAGCAATTCTCGTCCGAACTTTAAATTCTGAAAAGCGTCAAAATACACTAAAAATCTCAATATGTTTTGACCACGATTGTAGTTCATGAATTTTTAGGTCAAATTTATGCGAAACTAAAAGAAATAGTCAAATGTTTTTTCCAAACAAATATTTAACCCTTGATGTTTTGTTCTTGAGTTCACTTCATTTCTTCTTCGTTTTTTGTTGGAAAGATTATGCTTGTAGCCGTTGAAGAAAATATTTATCAAAAACACCCACACTAATATTATTCCTCCCGACTGTTCAGCCTTACATATCAGGGATTTGCGTCATGTTTTTCCCAAATTTACGCAATTTTTCTTCGCGTCAAGTCTTCCGATTCACGCATTCACGCAGCTTTTTTAGATTTCACGCATTCAAACAAGTGAAAAAATCCTATTCACGCATTCTCGTAAACCACTGCGGGGTATTTATATATCACTCTTCCAGGGTCTTACTTAGAAGAAACTATAGATCCAATAGATAAATGTCGACAACACCTATAAAACTCCGTAGCCATAATGCTTTTCTACATCCCCTCATCACAGACCTACTTAGAACACTTTCCATTGGAAACATTGGCATAAATATCACCCTCAGTGGAATATATCTATCACACCAATTTTTGTCCACAGTGAAAGAAATCAGATAAGCAAATCCTCATCACACTATTTTTTTCCATCCCCACTAAATTTTCTGGTTGGAAAACAATGGAATTCAAATCCCCATCGAGTTTCGGTCCATCATTTTCACCCCAATTTGATAAAAACCCCTAAAGCCAAACACAAGAAATTATTCTGGGTAGTTTTCATTTTGCGAATACAACAGTTGTTTTTCCCTCGAATATGTTAGAAATTTGTTCTACATTATTTTATTGGGAAATACTATTTTCCTTGGGAAATACAGTAAAAGATTTTAATTAAATGTTCCATGCAATATACCAAAAAAAAAATTTGTTCTTTTTCCTTTAAAAATACATGAAACTGTTTACCTATTTTTGCATAAAAATTAAAAATACATTCAATCTCAACAATAACAGCAAGCGAATTAAGTTAAAGAGTCGTCTTGGATGATGCCGGGACGGCTAATCTTGTGTATAAAGCAAAACAATGCCGATCGGCAATTTGATTGGTTAAAAGAAATCGCCTGCGTGTGTAAACACTTCGCCCTCTACAAACACCGACAGAAAACTGTTGACAAAGCATCACAAAACGGAAATCAGAATGGTAGCGTAGCGGTGTAAGATTTTGCCACAAAACTGTGATCTTTTGACATTGAAAATATGGATTTGGCAAAGGGTGAGTGTAACAAATTATGAAGTCAATCGAATTGGCTGTTAGACCACGTTCGCACGTGCTGCTCCGTTTCGCTTCGAAATGAAGCCATTCTATTGGTTAGAAGTGACGTAAAACTTGAATGTAACCAATAGGATGGCCTCATTTCGTTTCGGAGCGAAACGGAACCATCACGTTCGAAAATAATCTTAAAGACTTTTGAACGCTGCTCCATAAAAGACAAAGGATGTTTTCAAAACTAGATGGGTGAAATTCTTGCCAGTGCAACAAACTTCCAACGATAAAAAAAATATTATAATAGTTCTGCAATTTGGGACAGTTTATCATTCAAAAATCAAACAAACAAAACATAGAGACAATTGACAAAAACTTTCTCAAACTCAAAATGAAATGAGAAAAATCTTTAACGACTTCAATTTTTAATTTTTTTGACGTCATCCATATGATGACGGTTAAAATCATGTTTTGGGGTAATAAGTTTTATATATACCGCCGTAAGTCACTCGAGCCCCCTTTCGTTCCCTTGTCTCTTAGAAATTTCAATGAATGACAGGAATGAAACATGATGATACTTTTAATGCTTGCGTGCACACCACAGATATCTGTAAAGCCCGAAGGGCTAGATTTTCGGCTTTTATCAAAAAGTGAAGCTCATCTTTGGAAGGATTTCCTACCAGAGTCACGTGACTAAAATATGCAATTTCACCAGTTTGAGAGATGTGAAATAGCGTTTGCCGCCTACGTTTTTTGATCTCGCGCTCCGAAAACAATTAAAATGCTAGATCCTATCCATCGGCACGAAATTTAAAAAGTCAAATATTTGCTTCACTTTTTTTTGCTGGAGAAAGCTTAAAGTTGCCTATCTAGCCCTTCGGGCTTAGATATCTGTGGTGCACACCCATAAATCCAAACACTCCTTCGCCCAACAATCAAATTGATCTGATTGGTTGAATTTAAAAATTATGATGTAAATTGAGGAACTTTTGGCGGGAAAATAAAATGGCGGGAAAAATGTCAAATTGTACCTTGTTTGAGATTTCTGGGGTGACAGAACCCGCCAGAATCAATTCAATAGCGGTGCTAAAGTTCAGGGCACAGCTGGATTCCTCGAAGAAAGGTACACCTTGGTCCTTGAAGGCCCTTGAAGAAGGAGAAACAACAAACAAGAAAGGCGTTAAAGTTATTTCGGGGGCACATTGCTACCAGTGTACAGTCAGTAAAAGTTTCCTAATTAGGAAATTTTTCTACTAGAAAGATTTCCTAAATAGGAAATTTTCTTTAGATCTCAATTTCCTAATTAGGAAATTTTTGAGGATGCTTATTGCCTATTTAGGCAATTTTTAGAGACTTTTGGCTATATCTCAAGCAATACGAGGCAGTTTTTTTTCTCACGAGGCTAATTTCTTCAAAATTTTGCAAGGATTACAAATATCTAGACAAAATCAGTCGGAAATTAGCCAATCAGCTCGTTTTTACAAAAATCTACAAAATTTCCTAAATAGGAAATATTTCAGAGGTCAAATTTCCAAAATAGGCAATTTTCAACCTCACATTTTGCATGGAATTTCCTATTTAGGAAATAATTTCCTAATCAGGAAACTTTTACTGACTGGTGTAGGTACATACTTAATGGTTTTTCAAGGATACAATGTTTGACTGTCTCGTATGGTATGTATAGATGGGCTTTTCCAGTGGATTGCTGAAGTTTAACTGTTAACTGAAACAAAAATACATTAGAAAAATACAAAAAAATCAGTGCTGTGTGTCGGTAAGCTTAAACTCCTATATCAGGCAGTTAGTCACACTAGGAAATTAAGCTTTCAGAAAAAACAACATCAGTCATCTACAGGATACATTTCAACAACAAGGATGAGAGTTACCTGAATCAAGTTCGCAAGACAATATTAATTAAAACTTGAAAGCGATGATTGCCTTTCCACTTTCTCCATTTCCTTAATCCCTCACAGTGTAGACCTAAAGCTCTAATACAGCATCTAATAACATGAAAACCAGAATATGATTCTTCAATGGGAATCAAAACTATAAAGTGCACTTACAAACATCAATTTGTCAGATCTAACAAAATTAATAACCGCACTGTCATCATTGACAATAAAACAAACGATTTTCTGTCAAGAGCCTTGTAAACATTCCAACAACTTCCATCGAAATGATCTATCACAGCTCAGTCTACCATTTTTAGCGCGGTCAGAGGATTGAGCCGAGAACGCTCCGCGCGAACTCCTGCGCGGGTGAAGATTTCAATCTGTCAATAGACCTTTTTTTAAAGAGGCAGCCATGTTGAATNGAAACACGTTAGTTTTTTTGGGGGCTCAAATTTTTTGGTAGATTCGCTGGATTGTAGGATTCGGATTCAAGGATTCGGATTCGGATTCAGGATTCGTAAAAAGCTTTGTAAAAAAAATTGAAAAAAGATATTGACTTCAAACCAAAAGATCTTGAAAGATTACGTAACATAGATCAGTTCTTGACAAAAATTGATATAAATGGGCGTGGCCTTGACGCTAATTAGGGAAATTCCCCTTTTTAGGATTCAAATTTCCAGCCCATTGCATACTTTGGCTAGTTCTCAGTCCCCTCGTTGAGGTTAAATCAATTTCTAAACACCTGATCTTATGACCGGACATGTCAATGATTAATTGTGCACAAAATTTATTGATAAAAATGGCGTGGCCTCGATGCTAATTAGGGAAATTCCCTTTTTTAGGATTCAAAACACAAAAATTGCAAAGTTTGGCAAAATTTGGCTAGTTCTCAGTCCCCTCGTTTTATTTGGATCAATTTCTAAACACCTGATCTTATGACCGGACATGTCAATGATTAATCGTGGACAAAATTTATTGACAAAAAGGGCGTGGTCTCGATGCTAATTAGGGAAATTCCCTTATTTAGGACTCAAAACACGAAAATTGCAAAGTTTGGCAAAGTTTGGCTAGTTCTCAGTCCCCTCGTTGTATTTGGATCAATTTCTAAACACCTGATCTTATGACCGGACATGTCGATGATTAATCGTGGACAAATTTTATTGACAAAAAGGGCGTGGTCTCGATGCTAATCAGGGAAATTCCCCTATTTAGGACTCAAAACACGAAAATTGCAAAGTTTGGCTAGTTCTCAGTCCCCTCGTTTTATTTGGATCAATTTCTAAACACCTGATCTTATGACCGGACATGTCGATGATTAATCGTGGACAAATTTTATTGACAAAAAGGGCGTGGTCTCGATGCTAATTAGGGAAATTCCCCTATTTAGGACTCAAAACACGAAAATTGCAAAGTTTGGCTAGTTCTCAGTCCCCTCGTTGAGTTTGGATCAATTTATAAACACCTGATCTTATGACCGGACATGTCAATGATTAATCGTGGACAAAATTTATTGACAAAAAGGGCGTGGTCTCGATGCTAATTAGGGAAATTCCCTTATTTAGGACTCAAAACACGAAAATTGCAAAGTTTGGCAAAGTTTGGCTAGTTCTCAGTCCCCTTGTTGTATTTGGATCAATTTTTAAACACCTGATCTTATGACCGGACATGTCGATGATTAATCGTGGACAAATTTTATTGACAAAAAGGGCGTTGTCTCGATGCTAATTAGGGAAATTCCCCTATCTAGGACTCAAAACACGAAAGTTGCAAAGTTTGGCTAGTTCTCAGTCCCCTCGTTGAGTTTGGATCAATTTCTAAACACCTGATCTTATGACCGAACATGTCGATGATTAATTGTGGACAAAATTTATTGATAAAAAGGGCGTGGCCTCGACGCTAACTAGGGAAATTCCCTTTTTTAGGATTCAAAACACAAAAATTGCAAAGTTTGGCAAAGTTTGGCTAGTTCTCAGTCCCCTCGTTGTATTTGGATCAATTTCTAAACACCTGATCTTATGACTGGACATGTCGATGATTAATCGTGGACAAAATTTATTGACAAAAAGGGCGTGGCCTCGATGCTAATTAGGGAAATTCCCTTATTTAGGATTCAAAACACAAAAATTGCAAAGTTTGGCAAAGTTTGGCTAGTTCTAAGTCCCCTCGTTTTATTTGGATCAATTTCTAAACACCTGATCTTATGACCGGACATGTCGATGATTAATCGTGGACAAATTTTATTGACAAAAAGGGCGTTGTCTCGATGCTAATTAGGGAAATTCCCCTATCTAGGACTCAAAACACGAAAATTGCAAAGTTTGGCTAGTTCTCAGTCCCCTCGTTGTATTTGGATCAATTTCTAAACACCTGATCTTATGACCGGACATGTCAATGATTAATCGTGGACAAAATTTATTGATAAAAAGGGCGTGGCCTCAATGCTAATTAGGGAAATTCCCTTTTTTAGGATTCAAAACACAAAAATTGCAAAGTTTGGCAAAATTTGGCTAGTTCTCAGTCCCCTCGTTTTATTTTGATCAATTTCTAAACACCTGATCTTATGACCGGACATGTCAATGATTAATCGTGGACAAAATTTATTGACAAAAAGGGCGTGGTCTCGATGCTAATTAGGGAAATTCCCTTATTTAGGACTCAAAACACGAAAATTGCAAAGTTTGGCAAAGTTTGGCTAGTTCTCAGTCCCCTCGTTGTATTTGGATCAATTTCTAAACACCTGATCTTATGACCGGACATGTCGATGATTAATCGTGGACAAATTTTATTGTGGAGATATCGAACGTTGTCCTGGACCTTATAATGGTTTGATCGAAGATACTATGAGGTTTTGCAACACCAAAGGGTTGAAAATCTTTAACCTTAACATTCGTGGATTACAAGGGAGTTTTGACGAACTTAAAAATCTCTTACTCACAACAAAAATCGATATATTTGCACTGAACGAAATTTTTGTAAACACAGACGAGGACGAAAATGACAACACACAAAACGAGACTTTTTTCTCATCATACAAATCTGATACAAAAACTTTCGATATTCAGGGGTATGACTTCATTTATAAAACACGAGATAAAGGCACCGGAGGAGGAGTTGGAGTTTATATAAAATCGAATTTAAACTATGACATCAGGAAAGATCTTGAACACTCTGAAATTGAAAGTATTTGTATTGAAATCAAACCAAATAAAAGCAGATCTTGGCTTTTCAATACCATTTATCGACCCCCGGATTCTTCAAAATATCTGTCAAAAAACTTTCAACAACTTTTGACAAATATCATCGATTCTATGTACAATGAGAAAAAAGAAACAATTATCATGGGAGATATTAACGTCAATTATCTCTCTAAAGATGATCATAAAGTGTTAAAGGAACTGTTTTTATTAAATGGCTATAATCAATTAATCAAAGAGGCAACTAGAATAACTGAAACAACAGCTACTTTGATCGATGTTATTTTAACAACTAACGCATCAAACATCTCGTACTCCCAAGTTATTAATTGTAGTATGAGTGATCATGATATTGTTGCTTGCTGTCGAAAATTGAACCATTTTAAATATGAACCAGAAACTATTAAGTGCAGAGATTTTTCAAAATACAATGTTGACACAATCAATAATGAACTGTTAAATGTTGATTGGAATGTCGTTTACAGCACTACATGTCCTGTCAATGCACTCACCCACCTTTTATCGATTCTCAAAGAAACACTTAACAACCATGCACCTATCATCACTAAACGCATCAAAGGAAAACCATCACCTTGGATGACAGAGGACCTCAAAAAACAAATGAATACTCGCGACCAGCTAAACCGACGTGCTAAAAAGTCTCGAAACAACTATGATTGGCAAAGTTATCGTCGAAAAAAGAACTTTGTTAAAAATGAAATCATACGAGCCAAAAGAAATCACTTTAAAAAACGAACTGAAGGAGAATGCTAATACCCAGACCGCTTTTGGAAAATCGTTAAGAAAATTTTTCCTGTCAATAACAAATCGAACGTTATTACGAAAAGTTTTAATCTCTCTGATGGTAAAACAACGACTGACGAAGACACGATATCTGACGGATTCTGCAAGTTTTATTCTTCAATCGCGAAAAACTTAAAGGAAAAGTCTTTCTTTGAAAAACTTTCTGTGGAGCTATCAACACCCAATAGATCTCCACATTACCAAATTCAAACTTTCAAGAGTTTCTGATATTCAAGTACTCAAACCTTAAAAACTTGAAACGGAAATGGGCTACTGGGTTAGATGATTTACCTGATTTTACCTCAAAGATATTGCTTATGTCATCGCAAAACCGTTAACCCACACCATCAACAACTCTATATCAACTGGTATTGTACCAAATGAGCTAAAATCGGCTCGGATTACACCGATTTTCAAATCAGGGAATAATCGTCAGTTTGAAAATTACCCCCTCAGTATACTTCCAGTTATTTCAAGACTACGAAAATGCATTCACGCCAGTTGAGAATTATCTAGAATCCAATCATCTCCTTGCTCCGAATCATACGGATATCGAAGTAAAGATCAACTGAATTGCAACGGCTTACTTCTGTGATAGCATTCGACGTGAGATGGACAATGGAAAGTTGACTGGTGCAATCTTTGTCGATCTCAGCAAGGCCTTCGACACCATAGGTCATTCGACAATCATCGATAAATTGTCGAGCTTCGGAATTAACGGATTAGCAAAGGACTGGATCTCAAGTTACCTCTTCGGACGACATCAACGTGTGCGCTACAATGGATCATTATCACCTCCATCTCAGATCTTCTGTGGCGTACCTCAAGGATCCATCCTGGGACCTCTGCTGTTTTTGTTAATCTTCAACGACTCAACAAAATCCATAACCACCTGTAAAATGATGATGTATGCAGACGACACTGTAATTTTCTATTCAGATAAGAATATCGCCCGAATCCACGAGAACCGCAAAGTGACTTTAATAGTTTTGTTCACTGTTAGAACACAATGAACTTATCTCACACAAAAATGGTAAAACTGAAACGATGCTTTTCGGTACCGGGAAAAGGATCAGCATGACAGAAGATACTTCTCTTTCAATAAAACATAAAGAGAATATTATCAATCAAACCAACAGTTACAAATACCTTGGTCTCTCACTATCAAACACACTCTGTATGTCACAACACATCACCTCGTCAATCAAGGTAGCATCATCAAGACTAAACCTTTTGAAGAAAATGAGAGCATTCATGCATACAGAAACTGCCATAGTCATCTATCGATCCATGATCCTACCATTCTTGACCAATTGCAACTTTGCAACATATGGTGCCACACCCAACTATTTGAAAGAAAGGACTGTTTCACTTGAGAATCGTGCTGCAAGAATAATTGGGGAGAAAGTAAACAGCACTGATAAGATCAAAATTAAGCGAATGTGTTGTTTTGTTCATCAATGTGTATATGGTAATGTTGGTGAGCCCTTTCAAAAATACTTTGAACTGAAGAAAAAGCAAACTGCTAGAAATTTATCTACAGTGAATGTTGCAAGATTCAAAATTAGAATCTGCTCGATATTCTTTCTATGTTCAAGGGGCCTTGGCTTTTAACAAATTACCAAAGAACTTTCAAATTGAGAAAGACGAATCAAAATTTAGATCATTTTTGAAAAAATATTAATAATTTTATTGTGCACCTGACACCTACTTTTAGATTTTTGCTACAAGCATACTGTACGTTTTTAGTTTCTAGCTTTACTACTTTAGTCTCTTCTCTCAGCGTCTTTCCGCCTTCTAGTCTCTTGTGGCGTTTTAGCATTAGATTTTACCACCACTTCTCCGAGTCTTGTATTTTACAGAATGTCCCATAAAATTTCATTCAAACAATAGTTCTTAATCTATTGTTTCTCGTGAACTTTATGAGGCACGCTGTAGAATTCTTTTATTCTAAATCTTTTAAAATTATTTTAAAATGAATGTTTTTTATAGTATTTTTAATATTTATTTTATATTTATATATAGTTAGTTATATTTCATATTTACAGGACCCGTTGGAAAACAGTATATTTATATAACTGAGGTGTATATCCTGTATAAATATTCGTAATAATAATAATAATAATAATAATAATAATAATAATATTGACAAAAAGGGCGTGGTCTCGATGCTAATCAGGGAAATTCCCCTATTTAGGACTCAAAACACGAAAATTGCAAAGTTTGGCTAGTTCTCAGTCCCCTCGTTTTATTTGGATCAATTTCTAAACACCTGATCTTATGACCTGACATGTCGATGATTAATCGTGGACAAAATTTATTGATAAAAAGGGCGTGGCCTCGACGCTAATTAGGGAAATTCCCTTTTTTAGGATTCAAAACACAAAAATTGCAAAGTTTGGCAAAGTTTGGCTAGTTCTCAGTCCCCTCGTTGTATTTGGATCAATTTCTAAACACCTGATCTTATGACCGGACATGTCGATGATTAATCGTGGACAAAATTTATTGACAAAAAGGGCGTGGCCTCGATGCTAATTAGGGAAATTCCCTTATTTAGGATTCAAAACACAAAAATTGCAAAGTTTGGCAAAGTTTGGCTAGTTCTCAGTCCCCTCGTTGTATTTGGATCAATTTTTAAACACCTGATCTTATGACCGGACATGTCAATGATTAATCGTGGACAAATTTTATTGACAAAAAGGGCGTGGTCTCGATGCTAATTAGGGAAATTCCCCTATTTAGGACTCAAAACACGAAAATTGCAAAGTTTGGCTAGTTCTCAGTCCCCTCGTTGAGTTTGGATCAATTTCTAAACACCTGATCTTATGACCGGACATGTCAATGATTAATTGTGGACAAAATTTATTGACAAAAAGGGCGTGGCCTCGATGCTAATTAGGGAAATTCCTTTTTTTAGGATTCAAAACACAAAAATTGCAAAGTTTGGCAAAGTTTGGCTAGTTCTCAGTCCCCTCGTTGTATTTGGATCAATTTCTAAACACCTGATCTTATGACCGGACATGTCGATGATTAATCGTGGACAAATTTTATTGACAAAAAGGGCGTGGTCTCGATGCTAATTAGGGAAATTCCCCTATTTAGGACTCAAAACACGAAAATTGCAAAGTTTGGCTAGTTCTCAGTCCCCTCGTTGTATTTGGATCAATTTCTAAACACCTGATCTTATGACCGGACATGTCAATGATTAATCGTGGACAAAATTTATTGACAAAAAGGGCGTGGCCTCGATGCTAATTAGGGAAATTCCCTTATTTAGGACTCAAAACACGAAAATTGCAAAGTTTGGCAAAGTTTGGCTAGTTCTCAGTCCCTCGTTGTATTTGGATCAATTTCTAAACACCTGATCTTATGACCGGACATGTCAATGATTAATCGTGGACAAATTTTATTGACAAAAAGGGCGTGGTCTCGATGCTAATTAGGGAAATTCCCCTATTTAGGACTCAAAACACGAAAATTGCAAAGTTTGGCTAGTTCTCAGTCCCCTCGTTTTATTTGGATCAATTTCTAAACACCTGATCTTATGACCGGACATGTCAATGATTAATCGTGGACAAAATTTATTGATAAAAAGGGCGTGGCCTCGATGCTAATTAGGGAAATTCCCTTTTTTAGGATTCAAAACACAAAAATTGCAAAGTTTGGCAAAGTTTGGCTAGTTCTCAGTCCCCTCGTTGTATTTGGATCAATTTCTAAACACCTGATCTTATGACCGGACATGTCAATGATTAATCGTGGACAAAATTTATTGACAAAAAGGGCGTGGCCTCGATGCTAATTAGGGAAATTCCCTTATTTAGGATTCAAAACACGAAAATTGCAAAGTTTGGCAAAGTTTGGCTAGTTCTCAGTCCCCTCGTTGTATTTGGATCAATTTCTAAACACCTGATCTTATATGACCGGAATGGTCATGATTAATCGTGGACAAATTTTATTGACAAAAAGGGCGTGGCCTCGATGCTAATTAGGGAAATTCCCCTATTTAGGACTCAAAACACGAAAAATTGCAAAGTTTGGCTAGTTCTCAGTCCCCTCGTTGAGTTTGGATCAATTTCTAAACACCTGATCTTATGACCGGACATGTCAATGATTAATTGTGGACAAAATTTATTGACAAAAAGGGCGTGGCCTCGATGCTAATTAGGGAAATTCCCTTTTTTTTTAGGATTCAAAACACAAAAATTGCAAAGTTTGGCAAAGTTTGGCTAGTTCTCAGTCCCCTCGTTGTATTTGGATCAATTTCTAAACACCTGATCTTATGACCGGACATGTCAATGATTAATCGTGGACAAAATTTTATTGACAAAAAGGGCGTGGCCTTCGATGCTAATTAGGGAAATTCCCCTATTTAGGACTTCAAAACACGAAAATTGCAAAGTTTGGCTAGTTCTCAGTTCCCTCGTTGAATTTGGATCAATTTCTAAACACCTGATCTTATGACCGGACATGTCAATGATTAATTGTGGACAAAATTTATTGATAAAAAGGGCGTGGCCTCGATGCTAATTAGGGAAATTCCCTTTTTTAGGATTCAAAACACAAAAATTGCAAAGTTTGGCAAAGTTTGGCTAGTTCTCAGTCCCCTCGTTGTATTTGGATCAATTTCTAAACACCTGATCTTATGACCGGACATGTCAATGATTAATCGTGGACAAAATTTATTGACAAAAAGGGCGTGGCCTCGATGCTAATTAGGGAAATTCCCTTATTTAGGATTCAAAAAACACGAAAATTGCAAAGTTTGGCAAAGTTTGGCTAGTTCTCAGTCCCCTCGTTGTATTTGGATCAATTTCTAAAACACCTGATCTTATGACCGGAATGTCAATGATTAATCGTGGACAAAATTTTATTGACAAAAAGGGCGTGGTCTCGATGCTAATTAGGGAAATTCCCCTATTTAGGATTCAAAACACGAAAATTGCAAAGTTTGGCTAGTTCTCAGTTCCCTCGTTGAATTTGGATCAATTTCTAAACACCTGATCTTATGACCGGACATGTCAATGATTAATTGTGGACAAAATTTATTGATAAAAAGGGCGTGGCCTCGATGCTAATTAGGGAAATTCCCTTTTTAGGATTCAAAACACAAAAATTGCAAAGTTTGGCAAAGTTTGGCTAGTTCTCAGTCCCCTCGTTGTATTTGGATCAATTTCTAAACACACTGATCTTATGACCGGACCTGTCGATGATTAATCGTGGACAAAATTTATTGACAAAGGGCGTGCCTCGATGCCTTAGGGAATTCCCTTATTTAGGATTCAAAACACAAATTGCAAAGTTTGGCAAAGTTGGCTAGTTGTCAGTCCCCTCGTTGTATTTGGATCCATTTCTAAACACCTGATCTTATGACCGGACCCCTAAAAACGTGTACACAAATGCTGTACACGCTTTTTTTTATATAAGAATACACTTTATAAGAATGTCCATGATGAAAATGACCAAAAAATTAAGAATATGCTAAGAATTCACCATCAGGAATTTTGAGACGTATACTAAATGTTAACTATCTAATTAGGATCCTACCTAAGAAGCGTAAGATATTTTAGGATGATTTCCCAAAAAAGTTGAGAATACCATGAGAAAACCCCGTCTATGCCCGGTAGCAGATTTCAGTACATGATTTTTTCAGTACTGGTTTCAGTACATGATTTCCTACGTCACTGCAGTAATCAAATTTTTTGCACTCATTGTGAATTGATATAAATTGAATAAGACGCGCATAAAAAACAGTTCTTGATTCCCAAGCCATTTAGGATGATTACAAATGAGTGCAATAAAAATTTGATTACTGCAGTGACGTAGGAAAAAATCATGTACTGAAACCATGCCACCGGGGCACTGGGACAGGGGTGTTGAAATGGATTTACACCATTCTTATGACCGTTTTCACTTGTCTTTTCTTGGTTTGGTTTTGTTTGGTCTGTTTGGCTTTTTTCATCTAGAAAAGGAAAGTCGTTAAGAATCACAATCCAACGTAGAACAAATTTTTTTGATCCCTCTAGTGTTTGTTTCATTAGTGTATTCTCAAAATTAGCTTCTGAAAAAGAAAAGATTTACAGGTAAAAAAGGTGAATGACCTACCATCGTTACTGAGAAGCTCTGTGTCTGAATCTATTCCGTTTTCATTTGTCTTTTCTTGGCTTGGTTTCACTTTGTCTGCTTGGCTTTTTTCATCTAGAAAAGGAAAGTCATTAAGAATCAAAATCCAACGTAGTACAAATTTTTTTCGAGCAATCTAGTGTGGGAAAGGATGAATGATGAATCTAGTCCATGTTTAGAAAATCGGCCATATCAAAAGTTAAATACCTCCATGATGCCGCACCTTCTTTCGTGACGTGTCTCTGTTCGATACTTGAGTTAGTTTACTTGTTTTTGATGTTTTAGTGTCAATTTGTTCAGTTGTACTCTTGTCTCCTGTAAGGATAAACGTTTTTTTATTTGAATCAATATTACTGTATATTAAAATTGTTTTTTTGAGTTGCAATTTAATATAAAGTAAAACTATGCCAAATAAGCTAATCTTCTTTGTTTTGACATTCGTTTTTTCACATTAATTGCGTATCAACGTAGATATTTTGTTATGCGAAAGACTAGTGACATGAAGCTATTGCTGGTTGGCTAAAACTAGCGATTGGACTTATTCTAAGGTTTATGATGTACCGTACCTTTAAGTTGACAGCGGGACTCAGCTTAGATAAGAATATGTAAGTAGACAGGTGAAATGTTGCATGAAATTATATAATTTTACCTTTTACTGTTGATGTTGTTAGAAGAGTTATCACATCTGAAATTGGCATTTTCTTTATTTTTCTTTCGTAAGAAGACTTCTGTTGTGGTAGTTCGGCAGTTTTCTCTGTACGTCCTTGTTTTGGATGTTGTCGCAAAGTTTTGTTGGACGCACACTTAGCTGCCACCCAATATCTCAAGCGGTTGCAATTAGCCAGCGTTGCTTTCTCTTGTCGTCTTGATAGATCCCAGGCCACTGATAACACGAGTATACCACAATCTTTGGAGTTTTGTTGTTGCTTTCCTTGAATCTGAACCCAATTGAGTTGGTTGTTTTCGTTGTCTCTTCTACTGTAGTACAATGTCTCGACATGGTTGATGAGATCCAAATCGACTGGCTGCATTAATGAGTCGTAGTAGACTGCTACACTATTACTCAAGAAGATAAAGTACCAGTGCTTGTCTTTGTTGATTGGTATGAAACAGTCATGAGAGGGACTCGCATTTATGTAGATGCTTTGTAGTTTCTTTCTTGACCGTGTTTCCTTTTTCTTTTGAACATCTTGGTACCATTGAGTAGGGAACACCACACCTTCTAGTGACGCTAAGAAACCATTGATAATCTCATCGTCTAAACGGCCAAAGATACAGGATTCGATTGACTTCTTTTGCACGAATTCTGACTTTGAACTTTTTGTTCCAAGAAGAATATCATTCACAAGCTTGCATTCATCGTGACTGACGTCAATTTCATTTCTCTGTTGTCTGATGTAGCATAGAATGTGTGTCTTTTGTTGGAAGTCATCGCTGTCTAACGTTAGCTTTCTATCTTGGACAGTTACAACAGAATCATTAAATTTTACGACATCATTTTCACCCAATAGGTATGTCACATAATGTCCTGATGAGTTTTTCATACGCTCAGCATCATCTTCCAAATCTTTATTGCCAAGGAAATTTATACTTCCAATCAGGTTATATGTAACTTCTTCATCGACACCTCTAAGTGAAGATATGTCCAAAATTTCATCCACTTTCACGTTGCTTTCAGCCACGTACCCGTCAAGTCCTGAACGATTTGTCGCAATGAGAAGAAACTCGGGTGAGTTTAAAAGGAATGTCGCCTGGTGCGGGCTTAGCTTACCACAACAATTATGTCCATCGTTAGGATTGTCAAATAAACTCTTTTAAAGCATGGGAAGGACACGGACTTCAGTTTGATTGTTCATAAGATCAGGTGTTTAGAAGTCGATCCAAACTCAACGAGGGGACTAAAAATTAGTTAAAACATTATTGTTTCATAAGGATCAGGTGTTTAGAAATTGATCCAAATTCAACGAGGGAACTGAGAACTAGCCAAACTTTGCAATTTTCGTGTTTTGAATCCTAAATAGGGGAATTTCCCTAATTAGCATCGAGGCCACGCCCTTTTTGTCAATAAATTTTGTCCACAATTAATCATTGACATGTCCAGTCATAAGATCAGGTGTTTAGAAATTGATCCAAATCAAAGGGATGAGAACTAGCCAACTTTGCAATTTTTTTTTGATTTCCTAATAGGGGATTTCCCTATCGCACGAGGCCCCCCCTTTTTCAATAAATTGTCCCGATTAATCATTGACATGTCCGGTCAAATAGGTGTTTAGAATTGATCCAAACAACGAGGGGATGAGGAACTAGCCAAACTTTGCAATTTCGTTTTTTGAGTCCAAAATAAGGGAATTTCCCTAATAGCATCGGCCACGCCCTTTTACAATAAATTTGTACACATTAATCATTGACATGTCCGGTCTAAGACAGGTGTTTAGAATTATCCAAATCAACGAGGGATGAGAACTGCCAAACTTTGCAATTTTCGTGTTTTGAGTCCTAAATAAGGCCTAATTAGCATCGAGACCACGCCCTTTTTGTCAATAAATTTGTCCACGATTAATCATGACATGTCCGGTCATAAGATCAGGTGTTTAGAAATGATCCAAATACAACGAGGCCTATACTAGCCAAACTTGCCAAACTTTGCAAATTTTCGTGTTTTGAAGTCCAAATAAGGGAATTTCCCTAAATTAGCATCGAGGCCACGCCCTTTTTGTCAATAAATTTTGTCCACATTATCATTGACATGTCCGGTCATAAGATCAGGTGTTTAGAAATTGATCCAAATTCAACGAAGGGAACTGAGAAACTAGCCAAACTTTGCAATTTCGTGTTTTTGAGTCCTAAATAGGGAATTTCCCTAATTAGCATCGAGCCACGCCCTTTTGTCAATAAAATTTTGTCCACGATTAATCATTGACATGTCCGGTCATAAGATCAGGTGTTTAGAAATTGATCCAAATCAACGAAGGGACTGAGAACTAGCCAAAACTTTGCAATTTTTCGTGTTTGAGTCCAAAATAAGGGAATTTCCCTAATTAGCATCGAGGCCACGCCCTTTTTGTCAATAAATTTTGTCCACAATTAATCATTGACATGTCCGGTCATAAGATCAGGTGTTTAGAAATTGATCCAAATTCAACGAGGGGACTGAGAACTAGCCAAACTTTGCCAAACTTTGCAATTTTCGTGTTTTGAGTCCTAAAAAAGGGAATTTCCCTAATTAGCATCGAGGCCACGCCCTTTTTGTCAATAAATTTTGTCCACGATTAATCATTGACATGTCCGGTCATAAGATCAGGTGTTTAGAAATTGATCCAAATTCAACGGGGGACTGAGAACTAGCCAAACTTTGCCAAACTTTGCAATTTTCGTGTTTTGAATCCTAAATAAGGGAATTTCCCTAATTAGCATCGAGGCCACGCCCTTGTTGTCAATAAATTTGTCCACGATTAATCATTGACATTTCCGGTCATAAGATCAGGTGTTTAGAAATTGATCCAAATACAACGAGGGGACTGAGAACTAGCCAAACTTTGCCAAACTTTGCAATTTTCGTGTTTTGAGTCCTAAATAAGGGAATTTCCCTAATTAGCATCGAGGCCACGCCCTTTTTATCAATAAATTTTGTCCACAATTAATCATTGACATGTCCGGTCATAAGATCAGGTGTTTAGAAATTGATCCAAATACAACGAAGGGACTGAGAACTAGCCAAACTTTGCAATTTTCGTGTTTTGAGTCCTAAATAGGGGAATTTCCCTAATTAGCATCGAGGCCACGCCCTTTTTATCAATAAATTTTGTCCACGATTAATCATTGACATGTCCGGTCATAAGATCAGGTGTTTAGAAATTGATCCAAATTCAACGAGGGAACTGAGAACTAGCCAAACTTTGCCAAACTTTGCATTTTTCGTGTTTTGAATCCTAAAAAAGGGAATTTCCCTAATTAGCATCGAGGCCACGCCCTTTTTATCAATAAATTTTGTCCACGATTAATCATTGACATGTCCGGTCATAAGATCAGGTGTTTAGAAATTGATCCAAATACAACGAGGGGACTGAGAACTAGCCAAACTTTGCAATTTTCGTGTTTTGAATCCTAAATAGGGGAATTTCCCTAATTAGCATCGAGGCCACGCCCTTTTTGTCAATAAATTTTGTCCACGATTAATCATTGACATGTCCGGTCATAAGATCAGGTGTTTAGAAATTGATCCAAATACAACGAGGGGAATGAGAACTAGCCAAACTTTGCAATTTTCGTGTTTTGAGTCCTAAATAGGGGAATTTCCCTAATTAGCATCGAGACCACGCCCTTTTTGTCAATAAAATTTGTCCACGATTAATCATTGACATGTCCGGTCATAAGATCAGGTGTTTAGAAATTGATCCAAATTCAACGAGGGAACTGAGAACTAGCCAAACTTTGCAATTTTCGTGTTTTGAATCCTAAATAGGGGAATTTCCCTAATTAGCATCGAGGCCACGCCCTTTTTGTCAATAAATTTTGTCCACAATTAATCATTGACATGTCCGGTCATAAGATCAGGTGTTTAGAAATTGATTTAACCTCAACGATGGGACTGAGAACTAGCCAAAGTATGCAATGGGCTGGAAATTTGAATCCTAAAAAGGGGAATTTCCCTAATTACCGTCAAGGCCACGCCCATTTTTATATCAATTTTTGTCAAGAACTGATCTATGTTATGTAATCTTTTAAGATCTTTTGGTTTGAAGTCAATATCTTTTTTCAATTTTTTTTTACAAAGCTTTTTACGAATCCTGAATCCGAATCCGAATCCTTGAATCCGAATCCTACAATCCAGCGAATCTACCAAATTTTTTAACGGGGTATAGAATACTCATTTCACAGCTTACTAAACATTGCTTCGAGACACGTTAGAAGTTTCAGTTATAGATTTTTTATGTATAATTTTCATGTATAAATTGATTTATTTTCTACTTTTGTACAAAATAATTCGGAAAAAAAAATAAGATGAAAATGCACAAATTTGAAAGAAAAATAAAATGTATTAAATATTTAACAAGCAAATAGAGGTAATAAAAGGATATTTTGATTTCATTAAAAACTGCAAAATAACTGACCGTCAAAGTTTCAAGAACACCTGGAAGTTAAGAGCTACATACACTACACAATATATTGTCAGACAATATATTGAAAAGTTGTCCGCAATATATTGTCAGCTCCATTTGCAATATTCCAACAATATAGGGGAATTGTTTACAGAAAGAAATTTTCTTTTTATAATAAAGTACCTGCTATTTACTTCGTACATTACGGTCCGAAAACGATATTGTCAAATATTGTTCGGCAAGATATTGTGTCAACTTTCATATTTTAGTTTTGATCAAAATTTTAGTCTTAAGGGCTGACCATAGTCCGAAAATGTGGGTTTTAAACAAAAAAGGTTCGGAACACTTAACAAAGAATTGCCTTAATAAATTCTTTTTAATCGAATCCCTTAAAGTAATTAAGAATTTAATTGCAAAAATGACGTTATGAACTTTAAAAAGACGTTAATAATATGTTGCATCGCCATCTTTTACAAAAAGTGCTAAGTTTTAATGGGTAATTAACTTTTTTGTTTCAAAATTTTACCCTGTCCGCAAAGAATTGAACTATTTTAAATTTTGCGGAAAATTTTTCTAAAAAGATGTGTCAAAAGTTATGACTGTTTTTTTAAGCAAAATCCAGGTGAAAAATTGATGAAAAACGACTATTTTGAAGATTTCGAGACAAAGAAGCATTTGCAAAAATTTTCCGCAAAAATTTTTATTGTTCGGTAAAAGATACACCATCTACTGTGAAAAATTTTTCAAAATGTTTTTTCTTCGCCGAAACTAAGCTCTTCAAAGTTGAAATACTCTTCCTCGCAAAAGTCTTCCTTTTCTTCTTCATCAAATTTTTTCAATGCAATTTTTGAATTTTCAGATTCAGGAATAGTTTGTCTAACAGAAAATGTATAACATGCCATAGTTTTGTTGGTTACATCAGTCAGAAAACACATTTTAAACACGGCAATTATGAAAAATTCACTATGGTAGAGCCCTTAAAAAGCTGAGAGCCTGTGTCATAAGAATATTATTATGTGAATCCCATAAAATTATTCCACACTTTTGAGTCAAAATTTCAAAACATTAGCCGGAGTTTTGACAAGCAGACGATGATTTGCCTCTGTTATCTTTGCTATAATATAAGATATAAGACTTGAGAAGAGACTTTGTCGAAGTTTCGATGTTGTTAGCAAGGTATTCCAAAGAGGTATAATATCAAATTTATTGTTTCATTTGACGATTTTAACAAGGCAGCAGCGAAGCTAGCAGTGCTTTCTGCAAAAGTACAAAGGAGGTGTCCGGTAGTTTATATGTTCATGCTTACCCTTATAAAGGTCCGGGGTAATAGGGCCAGGATAGATTTCCAAGGGGAGAAAATAATATTTAGTGATAAAGTTTTGTTGTTTTCGATTTTATTTTTTGCATTTCTAGTTTTCTATAAATCCTTTCAAAATTAGTAGGTGGAATTATCAGAATAAGCATGTGTTTGCAAAGATACTGAATAGTAGTCTTTAAAATTAGTATTGAAAATTCTTCTCCGAGGGACAAATTGCCAATTTTGTATGTAATAATAAAAAATATCTCATAAAAAACATAAAAATAAATAAAAATGATTGACTTCACGTACAACACAATAAACTAAAATTTTTTTAGGTTTCAAGAATATAGTCAATATTGTCCAAATTGACTATGTAACATTTTGTCGGTAAGACAATGCATGTTCTGACTCGTATTGTATCGGCGTTTTGCATAACATTCTACTGCCTGCACTTAGTTTCCAATGCCACTTTTCTAGCGGAAAAAGACCAGAACTACGGATATTTGAAAAATGAGCTTCGGAAAGTTTCGCAGGTAAACATTTTCTGTACCATTAAAAAAAATACCCTTTCAAATCTCATGCAATGGTGCATATAATGAATATAGCAATCGGTTCCAACTCTCCTCCTTTTATCAAAGTAATAAGTTTTCTTCACGTTATGAATTCGAAACGAAACACTTTCAGATACTCGGGTCCAGTCTTCCGTTCCAATACGAGGCTTGCTTGTAGATTATACTTGTCTTTCATCACTTCAACGATCTCGTCTAAATAAAAATGTTATATTTTTAAAGCTTTTTCTTTCTTTTTTTTTGAGCTTGTTGAGGTTTTGAATACAGTAT